>NC_134206.1:0-5000 GCF_965140235.1 Caretta caretta | reverse complement strand
GTTAGGGTTAGGGTTAGGGTTAGGGTTAGGGTTAGGGTTAGGGTTAGGGTTAGGGTTAGGGTTAGGGTTAGGGTTAGGGTTAGGGTTAGGGTTAGGGTTAGGGTTAGGGTTAGGGTTAGGGTTAGGGTTAGGGTTAGGGTTAGGGTTAGGGTTAGGGTTAGGGTTAGGGTTAGGGTTAGGGTTAGGGTTAGGGTTAGGGTTAGGGTTAGGGTTAGGGTTAGGGTTAGGGTTAGGGTTAGGGTTAGGGTTAGGGTTAGGGTTAGGGTTAGGGTTAGGGTTAGGGTTAGGGTTAGGGTTAGGGTTAGGGTTAGGGTTAGGGTTAGGGTTAGGGTTAGGGTTAGGGTTAGGGTTAGGGTTAGGGTTAGGGTTAGGGTTAGGGTTAGGGTTAGGGTTAGGGTTAGGGTTAGGGTTAGGGTTAGGGTTAGGGTTAGGGTTAGGGTTAGGGTTAGGGTTAGGGTTAGGGTTAGGGTTAGGGTTAGGGTTAGGGTTAGGGTTAGGGTTAGGGTTAGGGTTAGGGTTAGGGTTAGGGTTAGGGTTAGGGTTAGGGTTAGGGTTAGGGTTAGGGTTAGGGTTAGGGTTAGGGTTAGGGTTAGGGTTAGGGTTAGGGTTAGGGTTAGGGTTAGGGTTAGGGTTAGGGTTAGGGTTAGGGTTAGGGTTAGGGTTAGGGTTAGGGTTAGGGTTAGGGTTAGGGTTAGGGTTAGGGTTAGGGTTAGGGTTAGGGTTAGGGTTAGGGTTAGGGTTAGGGTTAGGGTTAGGGTTAGGGTTAGGGTTAGGGTTAGGGTTAGGGTTAGGGTTAGGGTTAGGGTTAGGGTTAGGGTTAGGGTTAGGGTTAGGGTTAGGGTTAGGGTTAGGGTTAGGGTTAGGGTTAGGGTTAGGGTTAGGGTTAGGGTTAGGGTTAGGGTTAGGGTTAGGGTTAGGGTTAGGGTTAGGGTTAGGGTTAGGGTTAGGGTTAGGGTTAGGGTTAGGGTTAGGGTTAGGGTTAGGGTTAGGGTTAGGGTTAGGGTTAGGGTTAGGGTTAGGGTTAGGGTTAGGGTTAGGGTTAGGGTTAGGGTTAGGGTTAGGGTTAGGGTTAGGGTTAGGGTTAGGGTTAGGGTTAGGGTTAGGGTTAGGGTTAGGGTTAGGGTTAGGGTTAGGGTTAGGGTTAGGGTTAGGGTTAGGGTTAGGGTTAGGGTTAGGGTTAGGGTTAGGGTTAGGGTTAGGGTTAGGGTTAGGGTTAGGGTTAGGGTTAGGGTTAGGGTTAGGGTTAGGGTTAGGGTTAGGGTTAGGGTTAGGGTTAGGGTTAGGGTTAGGGTTAGGGTTAGGGTTAGGGTTAGGGTTAGGGTTAGGGTTAGGGTTAGGGTTAGGGTTAGGGTTAGGGTTAGGGTTAGGGTTAGGGTTAGGGTTAGGGTTAGGGTTAGGGTTAGGGTTAGGGTTAGGGTTAGGGTTAGGGTTAGGGTTAGGGTTAGGGTTAGGGTTAGGGTTAGGGTTAGGGTTAGGGTTAGGGTTAGGGTTAGGGTTAGGGTTAGGGTTAGGGTTAGGGTTAGGGTTAGGGTTAGGGTTAGGGTTAGGGTTAGGGTTAGGGTTAGGGTTAGGGTTAGGGTTAGGGTTAGGGTTAGGGTTAGGGTTAGGGTTAGGGTTAGGGTTAGGGTTAGGGTTAGGGTTAGGGTTAGGGTTAGGGTTAGGGTTAGGGTTAGGGTTAGGGTTAGGGTTAGGGTTAGGGTTAGGGTTAGGGTTAGGGTTAGGGTTAGGGTTAGGGTTAGGGTTAGGGTTAGGGTTAGGGTTAGGGTTAGGGTTAGGGTTAGGGTTAGGGTTAGGGTTAGGGTTAGGGTTAGGGTTAGGGTTAGGGTTAGGGTTAGGGTTAGGGTTAGGGTTAGGGTTAGGGTTAGGGTTAGGGTTAGGGTTAGGGTTAGGGTTAGGGTTAGGGTTAGGGTTAGGGTTAGGGTTAGGGTTAGGGTTAGGGTTAGGGTTAGGGTTAGGGTTAGGGTTAGGGTTAGGGTTAGGGTTAGGGTTAGGGTTAGGGTTAGGGTTAGGGTTAGGGTTAGGGTTAGGGTTAGGGTTAGGGTTAGGGTTAGGGTTAGGGTTAGGGTTAGGGTTAGGGTTAGGGTTAGGGTTAGGGTTAGGGTTAGGGTTAGGGTTAGGGTTAGGGTTAGGGTTAGGGTTAGGGTTAGGGTTAGGGTTAGGGTTAGGGTTAGGGTTAGGGTTAGGGTTAGGGTTAGGGTTAGGGTTAGGGTTAGGGTTAGGGTTAGGGTTAGGGTTAGGGTTAGGGTTAGGGTTAGGGTTAGGGTTAGGGTTAGGGTTAGGGTTAGGGTTAGGGTTAGGGTTAGGGTTAGGGTTAGGGTTAGGGTTAGGGTTAGGGTTAGGGTTAGGGTTAGGGTTAGGGTTAGGGTTAGGGTTAGGGTTAGGGTTAGGGTTAGGGTTAGGGTTAGGGTTAGGGTTAGGGTTAGGGTTAGGGTTAGGGTTAGGGTTAGGGTTAGGGTTAGGGTTAGGGTTAGGGTTAGGGTTAGGGTTAGGGTTAGGGTTAGGGTTAGGGTTAGGGTTAGGGTTAGGGTTAGGGTTAGGGTTAGGGTTAGGGTTAGGGTTAGGGTTAGGGTTAGGGTTAGGGTTAGGGTTAGGGTTAGGGTTAGGGTTAGGGTTAGGGTTAGGGTTAGGGTTAGGGTTAGGGTTAGGGTTAGGGTTAGGGTTAGGGTTAGGGTTAGGGTTAGGGTTAGGGTTAGGGTTAGGGTTAGGGTTAGGGTTAGGGTTAGGGTTAGGGTTAGGGTTAGGGTTAGGGTTAGGGTTAGGGTTAGGGTTAGGGTTAGGGTTAGGGTTAGGGTTAGGGTTAGGGTTAGGGTTAGGGTTAGGGTTAGGGTTAGGGTTAGGGTTAGGGTTAGGGTTAGGGTTAGGGTTAGGGTTAGGGTTAGGGTTAGGGTTAGGGTTAGGGTTAGGGTTAGGGTTAGGGTTAGGGTTAGGGTTAGGGTTAGGGTTAGGGTTAGGGTTAGGGTTAGGGTTAGGGTTAGGGTTAGGGTTAGGGTTAGGGTTAGGGTTAGGGTTAGGGTTAGGGTTAGGGTTAGGGTTAGGGTTAGGGTTAGGGTTAGGGTTAGGGTTAGGGTTAGGGTTAGGGTTAGGGTTAGGGTTAGGGTTAGGGTTAGGGTTAGGGTTAGGGTTAGGGTTAGGGTTAGGGTTAGGGTTAGGGTTAGGGTTAGGGTTAGGGTTAGGGTTAGGGTTAGGGTTAGGGTTAGGGTTAGGGTTAGGGTTAGGGTTAGGGTTAGGGTTAGGGTTAGGGTTAGGGTTAGGGTTAGGGTTAGGGTTAGGGTTAGGGTTAGGGTTAGGGTTAGGGTTAGGGTTAGGGTTAGGGTTAGGGTTAGGGTTAGGGTTAGGGTTAGGGTTAGGGTTAGGGTTAGGGTTAGGGTTAGGGTTAGGGTTAGGGTTAGGGTTAGGGTTAGGGTTAGGGTTAGGGTTAGGGTTAGGGTTAGGGTTAGGGTTAGGGTTAGGGTTAGGGTTAGGGTTAGGGTTAGGGTTAGGGTTAGGGTTAGGGTTAGGGTTAGGGTTAGGGTTAGGGTTAGGGTTAGGGTTAGGGTTAGGGTTAGGGTTAGGGTTAGGGTTAGGGTTAGGGTTAGGGTTAGGGTTAGGGTTAGGGTTAGGGTTAGGGTTAGGGTTAGGGTTAGGGTTAGGGTGGTTAGGGTTAGGGTTAGGGTTAGGGTTAGGGTTAGGGTTAGGGTTAGGGTTAGGGTTAGGGTTAGGGTTAGGGTTAGGGTTAGGGTTAGGGTTAGGGTTAGGGTTAGGGTTAGGGTTAGGGTTAGGGTTAGGGTTAGGGTTAGGGTTAGGGTTAGGGTTAGGGTTAGGGTTAGGGTTAGGGTTAGGGTTAGGGTTAGGGTTAGGGTTAGGGTTAGGGTTAGGGTTAGGGTTAGGGTTAGGGTTAGGGTTAGGGTTAGGGTTAGGGTTAGGGTTAGGGTTAGGGTTAGGGTTAGGGTTAGGGTTAGGGTTAGGGTTAGGGTTAGGGTTAGGGTTAGGGTTAGGGTTAGGGTTAGGGTTAGGGTTAGGGTTAGGGTTAGGGTTAGGGTTAGGGTTAGGGTTAGGGTTAGGGTTAGGGTTAGGGTTAGGGTTAGGGTTAGGGTTAGGGTTAGGGTTAGGGTTAGGGTTAGGGTTAGGGTTAGGGTTAGGGTTAGGGTTAGGGTTAGGGTTAGGGTTAGGGTTAGGGTTAGGGTTAGGGTTAGGGTTAGGGTTAGGGTTAGGGTTAGGGTTAGGGTTAGGGTTAGGGTTAGGGTTAGGGTTAGGGTTAGGGTTAGGGTTAGGGTTAGGGTTAGGGTTAGGGTTAGGGTTAGGGTTAGGGTTAGGGTTAGGGTTAGGGTTAGGGTTAGGGTTAGGGTTAGGGTTAGGGTTAGGGTTAGGGTTAGGGTTAGGGTTAGGGTTAGGGTTAGGGTTAGGGTTAGGGTTAGGGTTAGGGTTAGGGTTAGGGTTAGGGTTAGGGTTAGGGTTAGGGTTAGGGTTAGGGTTAGGGTTAGGGTTAGGGTTAGGGTTAGGGTTAGGGTTAGGGTTAGGGTTAGGGTTAGGGTTAGGGTTAGGGTTAGGGTTAGGGTTAGGGTTAGGGTTAGGGTTAGGGTTAGGGTTAGGGTTAGGGTTAGGGTTAGGGTTAGGGTTAGGGTTAGGGTTAGGGTTAGGGTTAGGGTTAGGGTTAGGGTTAGGGTTAGGGTTAGGGTTAGGGTTAGGGTTAGGGTTAGGGTTAGGGTTAGGGTTAGGGTTAGGGTTAGGGTTAGGGTTAGGGTTAGGGTTAGGGTTAGGGTTAGGGTTAGGGTTAGGGTTAGGGTTAGGGTTAGGGTTAGGGTTAGGGTTAGGGTTAGGGTTAGGGTTAGGGTTAGGGTTAGGGTTAGGGTTAGGGTTAGGGTTAGGGTTAGGGTTAGGGTTAGGGTTAGGGTTAGGGTTAGGGTTAGGGTTAGGGTTAGGGTTAGGGTTAGGGTTAGGGTTAGGGTTAGGGTTAGGGTTAGGGTTAGGGTTAGGGTTAGGGTTAGGGTTAGGGTTAGGGTTAGGGTTAGGGTTAGGGTTAG